>NC_088839.1:28371519-28379019 GCF_904066995.2 Poecilia reticulata
CTGACTTTTTCACAATACATCAAATGTGTCTGAATGACCTACCCATTTCTAGTCTTTTTTGTCAAGAAGCAAAACAGTCTAGTTTTGCTTTCTAACACTCACCCTAATCCTTCTTCAGAGCTGCATCAAAACATTGTTTACAAATGAATCCCTCTAACATCCTTCTGAGCTGTTCCAAAGATCTGAGTCACATAAATGATGACAATTACTGCAACCTCTGCTCCTCGGCCCACGAGGAATGAAAGGGTCACATCAAGCAGTGCTCCTCTCAAGTTCTTCGGACAGAGATGAAACAGAGGACACCTCTCAGGCAACAGAAGGAAGGTTGCTCGAGCTAGCCAGGAGTCGAACCTAGAATCTTCTGATCCATAGTCAGACGCGTCATCCATTGCGCCACTAGCCCATCTTGCAGCAAGGAGCTCCTTGTCATTCTGTCGAACCACCACCGACTGGTCGCAGCGAGTGGCAAAATAATTGGATTAATCAAAACACATGCCCCGTGTGAGGGTTGAACTCACGACCTTCAGATTATGAGACTGACGCGCTGCCTACTGCGCCAAAGCTGGGGAACAATAGTCTGCTTGGGGGGGGGAAGAAGGGGAAAAAAGGGGGGGAGAAGAAAGGGGAAGAGTGAGGCCAATCCCAGAGTCGCGAGTTCGATCCTACCAGTCGCCATACAATGTTTGAGTGAAAAGATTTCCCACAATCAATGTTCAAGTGTTATGAAGTAACAGCTGTTTTTTTGTATCTTGAAAACATTTTAAATGCTTTTTTTTACAGATAGTGTTAAATTATACTATATACTTGATACAGTCTATTTTAATGTCCTTAATTATACCCAGTGCTTATTTTCATTTTTCACAGCAAAACAATGATAAAAACTAAAATATTCTTGCAAGTGTCTTTCCTAAAGTACTTTTTGAGTGAAGTGAATATCTTTTTTCTAGTGTATGCTTAAAATTATTACCAATAATTCAGAATTTGAATCAGCTAACATTTACTTACAGTAAAAGACCATAGACCTTATAGGTTTCAAAGAACCAAATATTTATTCATCAACAATTAAGACAGTGAATGAAACATGTTTAGTTAGTCCAAAAACATTGTAGCATAATGACAATATCAATCGAAAACAAAATAAATAACACTGTGAACTAAATAAAAACTATATACAATGAAACAGTTTGTGAAGTTATTTAAATTAAAGAAAACATTTATTTTTTCTTTTTAATTTGTTCCAGCCACTGCTCTTTAGTTAGACTTTCATTAGAGGGACAGTAAATTTGCCCTCTATATTGGCTGTGTCCTGTTTCAGCAATTCTAAACTGCCCGCATTTTTTGCATGTATTGTGCAAAACTTTGCGTGTCAGTTTTCGAGGTTCTCTATCAGGTTCAGCAGGGGCTGCTCTGGGAGCCAGAACAGGGGCCACAGCAGGGGCCAGAGCAGAGCCCAGAGCAGGGGCCACAGCATAAGCATGTGGAGGAGGGGTGGAGAGGCTCCACAAACTCTGTTGCTGTTGGGTAGTGAGGATAACAGATCCCTGTGGTACCACTGGAGTAATTGCCACTAGCTGAGGCCTTTTGGGTGGGGCAGGGAGAAGCTGCCGCTGTCCTGATGGATTTGTCCCATCAGTGAATTGTAGCTTTCTTTTTAATTTTGACTGCCCCACAGTGTTGGATGGTAGCCTGTATGTATGCAGTGGCCCTGAATGTGGTACGCCGTAATGCGGACGTATATTTGCAGGCAGAAGTGGGTCAGCAGCTACAGAAAACCGGCTGGGAAGGTTTAGCCCTTGAAGTACCACAGCTGTTTCTTGCCTTTTGACCCTTCTGTTATGCCACTGAACCAGGGTGGTGTAGCTCACATCCACTAGCTGCAAGTTTGTCTGCCCCATCACAGCTCCATTTGCTAGAACGAGCTGCCTGATCTTCCTATAGTCTTGAAGGATTAAATCCCACCTGGAAACTGTGCCTGCCCCTCTTTTCTTTGGACTACGATGGATATTGCACAGCCGGACAAAGATGGTCTCCACCAGGCGGCAGCAGTCTGGCCATTGGGCAGATGGGGCTGGAGTGGTTAAAGCATGCCTCTTCACACTCTCAACCCCAGGAGTAAATTCCTGCCTCTTCTTGGGGGACCTAAACCTCCCAGTGTTCAATCTCTCTTGATGCCTTGCAGCAAATACCACCCTCTGTTTATCAAACTCCAGCAGGTTCTGCCACAGAGCAACAATGCAGCTCACCTAAACAGGAAAATAAAACAATTATACATGAGGACACAGCAATATGCAAGTGAGGTGAAAGGCGTGTGCATGTCTGCAGCAAGCAACAACGTATGTTACTGACCTCCTGGTTGTTCAGCACCAGTGAGGTTTTGCTCCTTAGCTCCACCAGATACTCAGCCAAGCTGTCAACTTTGTCCAGGCCTGGTACACCGACCTCATCTAAACCCTGAGAAAACATAAACAACATAAAAAATGTAGAAGTTATTTGAAGTTTTATTTTATTTTTCTTCAATTCTACAGCTTAGAATGAATGCCCACCTCTGACATAGGCACTGCAATGCCAGGCTGGGTGGAGGCAGCGGACTGGGTGGAGGGAGCTGGCTGGATGGAGGCAGCGGGCTGGATGGAGGCAGCGGGCTGGGTGGAGGCAGCAGACTGGATGGAGGGAGCTGGCTGGGTGGAGGCAGCAGACTGGATGGAGGGAGCGGGCTGGGTGGAGGCAGCGGGCTGGATGGAGGGAGCTGGCTGGATGGAGGCAGCGGGCTGGATGGAGGCAGCTGGCTGGGTGGAGGCAGCGGGCTGGGTGGAGGGAGCTGGCTGGGTGGAGGGAGCTGGCTGGATGGAGGCAGCGGGCTGGATGGAGGCAGCGGGCTGGGTGGAGGCAGCAGACTGGATGGAGGGAGCTGGCTGGGTGGAGGCAGCAGACTGGATGGAGGGAGCGGGCTGGGTGGAGGCAGCGGGCTGGATGGAGGGAGCTGGCTGGATGGAGGCAGCGGGCTGGATGGAGGCAGCTGGCTGGGTGGAGGCAGCGGGCTGGGTGGAGGGAGCTGGCTGGGTGGAGGGAGCTGGCTGGATGGAGGCAGCGGGCTGGATGGAGGCAGCGGGCTGGGTGGAGGCAGCAGACTGGATGGAGGGAGCTGGCTGGGTGGAGGCAGCAGACTGGATGGAGGGAGCGGGCTGGGTGGAGGCAGCGGGCTGGATGGAGGGAGCTGGCTGGATGGAGGCAGCGGGCTGGATGGAGGCAGCTGGCTGGGTGGAGGCAGCGGGCTGGGTGGAGGGAGCTGGCTGGGTGGAGGGAGCTGGCTGGATGGAGGCAGCGGGCTGGATGGAGGCAGCAGACTGGATGGAGGCAGCTGGCTGGGTGGAGGCAGCAGACTGGATGGAGGCAGCTGGCTGGGTGGAGGCAGCGGGCTGGGTGGAGGGAGCTGGCTGGGTGGAGGCAGCGGGCTGGGTGGAGGCAGCAGACTGGATGGAGGGAGCTGGCTGGGTGGAGGCAGCGGGCTGGGTGGAGGGAGCTGGCTGGATGGAGGCAGCGGGCTGGGTGGAGGGAGCTGGCTGGATGGAGGCAGCGGGCTGGATGGAGGCAGCAGACTGGATGGAGGGAGCTGGCTGGGTGGAGGCAGCAGACTGGATGGAGGCAGCTGGCTGGGTGGAGGCAGCGGGCTGGGTGGAGGGAGCTGGCTGGATGGAGGCAGCGGGCTGGGTGGAGGCAGCAGACTGGATGGAGGGAGCTGGCTGGGTGGAGGCAGCAGACTGGATGGAGGCAGCTGGCTGGGTGGAGGCAGCGGGCTGGGTGGAGGGAGCTGGCTGGATGGAGGCAGCGGGCTGGATGGAGGCAGCGGGCTGGGTGGAGGCAGCAGACTGGATGGAGGGAGCTGGCTGGGTGGAGGGAGCTGGCTGGATGGAGGCAGCGGGCTGGGTGGAGGCAGCGGGCTGGGTGGAGGCAGCAGACTGGATGGAGGGAGCTGGCTGGGTGGAGGGAGCTGGCTGGGTGGAGGCAGCGGGCTGGGTGGAGGATTCGAGCTGTGATGTAGCAGAGAAAATGGTCTCATCGTCTAGCTCTGATACTAGAAAATCCAAAGCTTCCTCATCCACAAAGCCTTCATCTTCCTCCGCTACATTAGCCTCCACATCTTCCAGCAGAACATCTGTTTCTTCTGAGTCAGGCTCGGCTTTCAGTGGCTTTCCTGTTTGACTTAGAAGGTAGTCAACGCCCAGTAGCTCACCTATGGAAAATCGCAAACACATTGATAGTAAAACAGTCCTAAACATGTTACATATTAGTGATTTTTTTATACTGTAGTTTATCTACAACTGTTTTTCCTTCACATATTTCATTTTGTAATACCTGTGTACTTTGAAGGAGGCATAAATTGTGGGACGTACTCTCGTCCCAGCACCTTCAAGCTGTTCTGATTTATGGACTGAGTCATGTCTCCAGCATATGTCAGAAGAGACGATGGTTTGTTGGTCACTGCTGCAGAACCCCGATCCTGATTCCATCTATTCAGGCCTTCCAGGAGGTAGAGCTGGAAATTCAGCAAGTTTGCACTGGTTCCTGGAAACAAAGCAAAAAAACAAAACATCATATTAATGTGTTTGAAACAATACTGGTAGATCCAGTTTTTCAAAAATATACAGTAAAGGGTTATAGTCATGTTAGAAAGCGACATACCTGGAATAAACCTGTTTAAATGACAGTGAAATGACTCCAGGGATGTAGAGCCTCGTGAACAGCGATAGCGTGTCAACTTGATTCCGCTCTTGTTGACACTGCCCACCTCAGTGTACAACTGAATCCCTGGTACATCCTGAATGCATTTCACATGCCGTTTTTGGACAGCCCAGATGTGTTTCATTCTGACTTCATCCAGCAAGGGAACTCCCATCAAATCTCTCCCTTTTGGACCATTCAGCTCCTCCAGCAGTCGTTCAATAAAGACAGTAGTGATGTCGTCTCCCCGTGTCCTCCTACGACAGAAAGTACTCAACTCCTTCTTTGTTATCTGCCTGTCCACCATGGCGTTGGTTATACCTGGCCTCTGTTCCTGCTGGAGCTGCCTTTCTTTGGCTCGTCGAAGAAGGTCAAGGTCCCCTGCATCCCACTCAAAAATGCAGGAGGACAGTGCCCGCATGAAAGCAGGATACAGAGGGTGGGCATCCGTGGTACAACCTACAGCCAGCCTCCGCATAAAGTGCCAAATGTCCAGACGAATGTAAATATCTGGCCATTCTCCAAATCTGCCCTGCAGCTTGCTGAGGCCCTCACTAACACAGCAGCCACAGTCCACATATAGCACCTTTGGAGGTGCAGCCCCAGCCTGGCGATACCGCTCCATCAGTCCTGCAGCCATTTTGTCCAGTCCTGGACCCTCCTGGACAGTCAGGACACTATTCAATATTTGGCCCAGCTCATTGCTGACTGACGACACCCACAGAGCTGTTCCTTTGCTGTGGCCAGCCAGCTTTTTGGTGATCTACAATAGAAAATGTGGAATTAAATCTTGCTGTTTCTCGTGTCTATAGAAACCACTGTCTGCTGTGGATGTCATAACATTTTCATTGTAGAACAACAAACTTTTTCACAACACGTTTAATTGTTTAAACTGAAATAGAAAACAAAAAAGTTATCCCAATTTTTTTTTTAAATTATTAGTGTTTTAAATTTAATAGTGTACACCTTTTTTTTTCAAGTAGGATATAATACTAATACTAATAATAATAATAATACTGATAATTATCATCATTACCTGGTTACTAACCTTTTTAGTGGAGTCCAGCTTCAGAACTGTCCCCAAGGTGGAGGTGATGCTGGCCTTTATGTGGTCTATGCGTGACAGAATATCTCTGCCATACACAGTCAACAACCAGCGATCAGTGGGGATGTCAGCTGGTTCTGGGGGCTCCTGGCACACCACCGGGAAAAGGCTGGGTCTATTTACAAAGTTAGCGCACTCCTCCAGGTAGTGCCCCAACCTGTTCAGCCACTCCTCCCCGTGGTTTTCTTTCAGCTGCTTCAGCAGCCGCGCTGAACTGTTGCCCTGCGTTCTGTCTCTCATCAGCCTGATCACTCGTATGTCACAAGCATACCTGGAAGGCAGATTAACAAAGTATTTATTCCGCAGTAACATTTACATGCAATTTGATATCTTCATTCCTCCAGTTAGCATTTTACTAAATGTTTTACTCACTTTTGGGTGAGGATGAGCCGAAATAGTTTCTGGTGTGGCAAGTCCAGTTGGTCTCGGATGCTCTGGGATGTTGATAGATATGTGAGATTACACCCGCTGCACCTGAGTGTCTCCGTCACCAGGAGGTAATACCTATCAACATCCAGGACCTTCCGAGCCCTCTTGTGGATGCCAGCACCTGTAAGATGATTTCCACAAGCTTGGCAGAACACCCTGACCTTCCACTGATGGTAGGGCATCCATACCAGGAGCCGATGTGAAAAAAACCTCTCAGGTGTCGGCACCTGATGGTAAATGAGGGCCGGTGCAGGAGGCTCGTACCACAGCTTTAAATCTGGGCGCAGTTTGCCAGATTTAAAGAGGGTATTTGAGATCCATCTTTGATCCTGCACAGGGATGGTTTTCCTCATTTCACTCGGCAACCAGAAAGAAGCTGCATCACCACCTGCAGCTAGTTTTAACAGAGACGTTGAAGGCTCTTCCTAAAACCAACAGAACATAAATATGTTTGAAAACAGATATCTTAGAACTGCATTACTTTAATGAATATACACTGCTGTACTCACAGCTGCAACTGTCTCGCTGGAGTGTGTCTGGGAGGATGGAGCAACACTTGGGCTCCTCACAGAGGGTGGAGGGGGACTTGGGCTCCTCACAGAGGATAGAGAGGGACTTGGGCTCCTCACAGAGGATAGAGAGGGACTTGGGCTCCTCACAGAGGATAGAGAGGGACTAGGTGTCTTCCGGGCCACCAAGTTGGGCTTCACTGAATCCGAAAGAGAACCCCCAAAATGGGACTTAGTGAACTGAAATGAGAAATGTACAATCATGTGAAGTAAATACTTTATAAATCACTCCATCAAAAATAAGAACAAGAAAATGTTTTGTTCAAAAACTATGATAGTTTTTTGCCATGACAGAATCAATGATATAAAGTATTGAGCAAACAAACAAGAACATTTACCCTTGACAAAGATGGAGGGGACCTCAGGAAACAGCGAGTGGCTGTTGCTGTATCACCAGACGTAGATTGTGAAGCCACAGACTGTGGGGTCAAGGAAGGAGGTGCAGAAGGAGGCTGCAGTGCAGGCTACCAAAACAAAGATATTGTAAAAGTCACCATTCACCAGAATTGCAAGAGACAAGACATAGCTTCAAATTTGACTAAAAAGTGATTGTTATTAGATATTATTTTAAACCAGCTTACTTTATCAGTGTGAAAGCCACAGTCACAAGTGACAGACGCTCCAAAAAGGTTGGTCTGTCCCCGAACTTGCATGGGGCATTTTTCTATCTGAAACAGT